>NC_042983.1:13356630-13379130 GCF_901001165.1 Salmo trutta | reverse complement strand
TAAACTTTACTTTAATGCCCACTAAAACATTTTTCTCTTGAGAGATATTTCCTAATAGATACCACAATCCCCTATCTCAGAATGCCCAATTGCAAGATACACACTGCCTCAGAAGATGGCAGCTTTAGGTTTGGTTAAGTTGACCAATTCAATTGTTGGGAACATATATAGAGTGTGCAACTTTCTTCCTTTCTTTTTATACTATCTTAGAATATATCAAATGCCAAAATATCAAACACCAAATGCCCTATCCCAGATACTAGTTACCCAGATACCAGATATGATCCCAGCATATCTACTGTGTAACCCCCCTGGTACCACATATCCACTTTGCCTCCCAAATACAAGATACAGTTTGAACACCCAACCTCAGATGGCAGAGTTAATGCCCTGCCTTAGCTGAAACATCGAGCTAAACGCCATGTCCCCATTTGTGAACATGGAATAAAAAGATACAAACCACCAGCCTTTTTGCTTCCCTGACATTTCATTGGATTTCTAGCCTACTGGAGCCTCCTCAGGGCCCTTACCTTCAAAGGAGGACATGGGCTCCAGGATGCCAAAGCCCTTGAGCACGGCCACAAACATGATCATGACCACGCCAATGGCAAACAGCTCCATGCCCTGGATCTGAAACCCCATGGCTGGGAGAGACGGCAGGGGGAGCCCGCTGAGGGCAAGCCCACACACAGAGGCCTGGTGCCGGGGAAGGCGGAAGGGGGGGGGGGGGGGGGGGGGGGGGGGGGGGGGGGGAGACTCCAGCAGGTGCAAGGTTAATGATAGTGATAGTCGCTGTGGTTGAACAACAGATGCTAGGCTATCCACCAGTCAGTCAGGTAGGCTAGGTACTTGGAGGCTTGGCTAAGCTTATCAGCTGGTGCTAACATAACGAGCTGGGCAGCATGAAAGAATGGACAAGAAAATGGATGTAAAATGTCAAAGATTATGGAATGGAAAATATTAAAAAGTGGGTAGACATGGGGAAAAAATGCTCTCTTTAGATCTGACCTGTGGGAAAATAGAGGTTGAGTCCAAGGCCACTTATTTTGGTGGTGAGGAGCGGTCTAAAGTGAATATTGTTGTCATTCCTCCACAGTTGTTCTCAAAAATCCAGACAGATAGCCATTGATAGAGCATCACTGTACACCTTTACAGTCCAAAAGGTAAATGTCAATCATCTTAGAGCCGTCATTTTGGGGGACTGAATAATCTCTGGATAAAATCACCTTCAGGAATTACAGAGAATTCCAATCAATGTTCTGTGATGTCCGGTTCATGATGTGTTTTAAAACTGTGAATCGTTGAAGTGAATCAGGTGACTTACTTGCTGACTCAGGAAGGTGTGTAGAAGTGGCGAGAGGGAAATCCTACACCTCACTGTGATCATCTCATCTTTCCCACGATATCAACAGAAATATAAGAACATCCACAACATAAAGAAACAGAATCTCTGAACTTAAAATAGTCCCTGTCTGTGAATGAAACACAATACCAGGTGCCTTTCCTTCCTTCCTTATTTTAGATCTTGTCATAGTATACAGTATGTGTAAATCAATCAGTTAATCAATCAATCCACAATATAATCAATACTATAATTGACAGATCAATAGACTCGTTAAATATCAGTACTCTAGTCTCTGATAATTCACCAAACACCACTTTCTAAGACATTACGAACAATCTTTGCACTTATTTCTCTTTGTTTCCCGACCATTCCTTCCTCTTTCTCGCAGTAACACTTGGTCCAGTCCAGTCCAATTGAATCTGGTCCAGATCTGGTTGGGTTCACGCCATGTTCGATGTGATTCACGCTAATGCGGTTCACACGCCCAGTCTGGTCCAGTATTTTCAGTCCAGTTTATTCCAGGTAGTGACCACATAGGGTTCCGGAGGATTGGGTCTGTGTAGAGCTGAGAGGTGTCCGATGGACTGAAGAGCTACCAGCAAGCACCGCCCATCCCTTACCGCCAGTTGCCTTCCCTTCTCTCCTCTTCTGCGCTCTCTCTCCCCCCCACCCTCCTTTTGTCTCTCTCTTTCCCCTCTGTCCCGTAAGAAACCACAGATGATGAAGCTACAGTGGGCAGTCCAGTGACTCTCTCCATCCACTCCAAACCTCCTCTCTTTCTGTCCATATCGCCCCTCCTCTCCTCCCTCTGTTCATCTCATCCGTCCCACCTCTCTCTTTCCAGCCGACCTCCATCCTCACATTTATTCCTTCACGCTTTCTAACCACAGGCTCAGTATCTCATGTTGTTCCCAATTTTATTCTCTCTCTTTGTCTCGCTCTCCCTCTCTTCTCTTTCTGACCAACCCCCCCCCCATCTTCTCTTTTCAGACGTAGTGCTTGGGGACCAGGGGTGAAGTCACATTTCCAGACTGAGACAGAGGGCCCGATAGGAGGATCAAACACACACACACACACACACACACACACACACACACACACACACACACACACACACACACACACACACACACACACACACACACACACACACACACACACACACACACACACACAGCAAGCGCTAGACAAGGGCTGTGTTCAGAAGACAATAAAAGGAGATGTTTCTGTATGTGTGCATGTGCGCACTTGTGCGAGACATCTGTGGATAGGTGGTGGAAAACTGAGGATAAGATACAGTAGTTGATGAGTGTGGACTTGCTAATGCTTTGAGTAAGATGGAGATGTGTGTGTGTGTGTGTGTGTGTGTGTGTGTGTGTGTGTGAGCGCTCGCTAATGCATTGATGCAGATGGCTGGGAGACAGCGAGAGGCCAGAGTGAGAGAGATCAATGAACCTGTGCTGAGCCTCTCCCCTGTCCTCTGCTCCTAACTCCACAGCACTAACTATACCACTCCGTATCCTTATATCTATACACAACAATCATCACTACTCTGACATGTTAGGGAAGCCTGCTTGGCAATTAGATAGACATATAACCTGTGACCCTAAATGTGTGCGTGTATGTCTGTATGTATGTCTGTCTGTCTGTGAATATCAGATGGAAACTTTACCCTCACGAAAACACTACTGTAAATCTCTCCCTACAGTATGTCGCTCCAGTCACTCAATACCCACAGTGATTTGGTTCCACAGACTGGTGTGTGTTTGTGTGTCATCCCAGCCAGCATCACTGCAAAGATCAGCTTATTATCTAATTTGTTCAACACTACAAACATACAGTTCGCTTGAGAGCAGACAGACAGGAAAGAGCTCAATGTCTGGGATCTGGTCAGTGAGTGGATCATCATTAGCTCCAGACCCAGCCTCTGGACAGCTGAGCCATAGATAGCCTGAGGATTGACCCATGCTATTCGTATCTGGCTGGAGAAAACAGTCCTACTGTAACAGAGTGACAGAGTCCAACACACAAACAGACAAGATACACACCAATATGGACACGTCTAAATACTGCTTTTAAACACCGCAGAGCCATATTCAGAACCGGACTTACTGAGGGAAGAGAGGGAGGGAGTTGAAAGAGAGAGATGGTACATGTGACGGTGTACAATACCTGAGCAGTGGTATCTAGCGGCCTTATGGTGACAGTCAGACAGAGAACATGAGTATAGAAATAAAGAGCATAGAGAGGAAAAGCCACAGTAGAGAGGTCGAGAGTCAGGGGAAAGTCAGAGAGAAGAGTAGTAGAGAGTGGGGTAAGAGCCTACCTGAGCGGTGGTAGCGTGCAGCACTATGGTGACAGTCAGACAGACAGCTGGGGCGAGACAGACGCCTCCTGGCCTCCAGGGAGAGAGCTGCCATCACAGCACCCATAGCAACCAGGCGAGACCAGACAGCACAAGGTGACAAGAGAATAAACTAGACTAGACAAGACGAGACTTCAGCTCTCAATAGTGATGCCACAAATGCCAAACTAAAGACTCCAATGAGATGACACGAAGAATCGATGCAAGATTCCAACGAGAAGAGACAACTACGATTGGAGAAAAGTAGTCACAACTTAACACTTCAATGAGACACGCAAAGTGATCCACTCAATAAATAAAGTAATAATAATAGTGAACCCATCAGATAACAACTATTCTACCCGTCATATCAAACTACAGCCCGATAGATCACAGCACAGATTTAACTGATGCTGAAAACTGTGTGGAGAGGGCAGACGGTGTGTGTGTGTGTGTGTGTGTGTGTCACATTTCCCAGTCTGTTTGGAGTTTGTGACACTGGGTTTGAGTCAGACAGATGAAGAGAGAGGGACAGAGAAAGAGAAAGAGAGAGAGCGAGAGAGAGAGAGAGAGAGAGAGAGATCAAACAGGACATTCTAAAGAGCATGACCTTTCACATGAAACATCACACACTTCCACCACTTTCTTCTCTTCTTCTCTCTGTCTGTTTCTCTCACTCTGTCCACATTCCTCACATTTAAGTACCCTTCAACTCCGCTTCCCGCACTCCTATCTTGTTCCATCTTGTTCTTTTGTTTCCTGTTTTGAATCGATTACATCCTTGCGGCACCGTGAAATACTTTAAATATACTACCTGTAACACGTGTACCTGAGGAACTGTACAAACTGTTGTAAAAGTTGGGTCTTAACTAAATAACCACACAAAGTACAAAATTGGTCATATAACCATGCTAAGGACACAATCCAAGCTGTGTAATCATTTACAATGCCCACTAGAGGGCGGTAACATCATGTATGCAGCAGAGTCACGTTTACCTAAATACGGCTCTGGTATACAGTAATGCTGACAGGTTTGTGATCTGATATCTTCAGTCCTCATTGTCAGTCAATGAGAGATGAAACATGGGAGGATGGATCAAATGAGAGTTCAGCCTATTGAAAGAATCACATGAAGTGTTACTCAGCTGTTCTCCAGAAACAGTCACGATCGTGTAACATGTGTAGACCTACAATGTGTCACGTGGTTGGTCATTCCTATGTTCCTGTTCAGTGTCTCAGTGCCACAAGGATGTAATCGATTCAAAACAAGAACCCAAATGGAAACAAAAGAAACCCGTTCGATTACACATATGTTTCTCGTTTTTCCACTAGAGGCAACGCAATATGTTTTTTAGATATGTCTAATAAAATTATTTAATTAATTAATTCCAAAATAATGGTCTGGAACGCCAATGTCAGGCCACTGTCTACTGGGATGCAGCTAGAATTATAGCAGGTAAAGTTGAAGGGGAATTTCACCCTGGCTCTGCGACGGCATATAGTTATTACTATATTAACAACGTTACGTTTTTTTCATAAACATCACAATTATCCAAACCACAAGCTAGAACCAGCACATTTTCATTTTACTGGTAGAATCGGGAAATGTCTATTCCCTGTGTATTCCTGTGGTGCTCAGTTGGTAGAGCAGCGCCAGGGTTGAGGGTTCCATTCCCACGGGGGACCAGTATGAAAAAAGTATTAAAATGTGTGCACTCATTACTGTAAATCCCTCTGGATAAGAGCGTCTGCTACGTAAATGACTAAAATGTCAACTTGAAATGTATTCGTCTGCTCATAGTAAACCACAAATTCCGGCATTCATAGCGAATCCTGATACCGCCCGCTAGGTTAGAGGGGGCGTGCCAACAAACTTGAATAATGGTGACCAACTCAGAGAGGCTGTGATAGTAGGAGTGATGTTTTTGAAAAAAGTGGACCCTTACCTTTTGGCTCACCCATTTGTGTTGGATGCTGTGGAATCGGTGAAGGTAACCAGAAGTGGTCTGGTGATAATTGTTTGTGTTTCTGCTGGTCAGAGGGAGCAGGTGATCCATGTTAAAAACGAATAGGGACAAGAGATGTGAAATGTTTTGCTCTCAAGGAAAGGGCGCTATTGAGAGGAGTGATTCCTTATGTACATATAGGTAGAGTTATTAGTGATTATGCATAGATAATAACAGAGAGTAGCAGCAGCGTAGAAGAGGGGGGAGGGCAGGCAATGCAAATAGTCTGGGTAGCCATTGATTAGGTGTTCAGGAGTCTTATGGCTTGGGGGTAGAAGCTGTTTAGAAGCCTCTTGGACCTAGACTTGGCGCTCCGGTTCCCGATTGCCGTGCGGTGGCAGAGAGAACAGTATATGACTAGGGTGGCTGGAGTCTTTGACAATTTTTAGGGCCTTCCTCTGACACTGCCTGGTACAGAGATCCTGGATGGCAAGAAGCTTGGTCCCGGTGATGTACTGGGCCGTACGTACTACCCTCTGTGGTGCCTTGCGGTGGTCGGAGGCCGAGCAGTTGCCATACCAGGCAGGGATGCAACCCGTCAGGATGCTCTCCATGGTGCAGCTGTAAAACCTTTTGAGGATCTGAGAACCCATGCCAAATCTTGTCAGTCTCCTGAGGGGAATAGGTTTTGTCGTGCCCTCTTCACAACTGTCTTTGTGTGCTTGGACCATGTTAGTTTGTTGGTGATGTGGACACCAAGGAACTTGAAGCTCTTAACCTGCTCCTCTACAGCCCCGTCGATGAGAATGGCGGTGTGCTCGGTCCTCCTTTTCCTGTAGTCCACAATCATCTCCTTTGTCGTGATCACGTTGAGGGAGAGGTTGTTGTCCTTACGCCACACGGCCAGGTCTCTGACCTCCTCCCTATAGGCTGTCTCATCGTTGTCGGTAATCAGGCTTACCACTGTTGTGTCATTGGCAAACTTAATGATGGTGTTGGAGTCGTGCCTGGCCGTGCAGTAATGAGGGAACAGGGGGTACAGGAGGGGACTAGGCACGCACCCCTGAGGGGCCCACGTGTTGAGGATCAGCGTGGTGGATGTGTTGTTACCTACCCTTACCACCTGGGGGCGGCCCGCCAGGAAGTCCAGGATCCAGTTGCAGAGGGAGGTGTTTAGTCCCAGGGTCCTTAGTTTAGTGATGAGCTTTGTGGGCACTATGGTGTTGAACACTGAGCTGTAGTCAATGAACAACATTCTCACATAGGTGTTCCTTTTGTCCAGGTGGGAAAGGGCAGTGTGGAGTGCAATTGAGATTGCATCATCTGTGGATCTGTTGGGGCGGTATGCAAATTGGAGTGGGTATAGCATTTCCGGGATGATGGTGTTGATGTGAGCCATGACCAGCCTTTCACTTAGCTCCTGAAACTAATCCCACCTTGCCCTACCAAACACCCACCTGCTTACTGCATCCACTGACACCTACTCCTCCCTCTGGGCTACTATGCACACTAGGAGGTCAAAGGATTGTTGTTAGTGTCCGCCTCCTTTTAAATAAAGCCCGCTTTGGGGGAGGGAGGTGGGCCAGAGCACGAAGCACTGCCCAAGACAAGTTGTAGTCTTTCAGAGACCGTGTCTGCTTGTATATTTGGCAATGAATCCGCCAATTGGAACATCGCTGAAAGAAGTCCAATACCTCTATCGAACAAGGACAACCATATCTACACCTAATTCATCTTAACTCATACCAATCCCTCTGATTACAGATGGCAATCACTCATTCATACTTCACCTCAGCCCTGCAGGTTTAGAGACAGCCACAGCTAGGCAATTAAATAATACTTTTTAACCCCAAAGCTAATTTCTCTCCCTTTGAAATATTCCCTCCCCCTCTCTTTCCCTCTCGCCCTGGGTCTCACCTGCCCACGTTTCTTCTCTCTCATCTTTTTCTCTCATGTTGATAAATGAATAATAAGTCATATTTATCACCCCCCTCTATCTCTATTCCTCCACCTTTTCTTTTTCCACGGTCTCCTTTTTTTCTCTAACTCCATCTGTCTGGGTTATTTTGAGTCAGAATGTGGTTTAGGTAACAGATCTGTAGGGTATTACGCCCCTATTTAAACTGCATGGAATTGTGAATTATGGGGATTTAGACTGTGAACTGCATTAGCCAACTTTCAAAGGGACATACTGAGTAAAGAGAGAAAGGGGGGAGAGGAGAGGAGAGAGAGATCTGTTTTCAAAATAACATCTTAACAGTATAGTAACAGTCATAGCAGCCCCATTTTTTAAACTATTATCTATCTCTTCTCTGGCCCTTGGAGTTAAGATAGGGAAGGGGGAGCAAACACTGTCATACACTAAAACATGCTTTCCCCAGACACCCCTAGGCTACATAACAGAGGACGGAGAAAGAGAAAGACAGCATGGGAGCAGAGAAGGTTCGAAAAAGGAGAGAACTAAAAAAGAATAGAAAGAGAAGTACATGAGCTTGCTGATTCAGCAGTGGCAGAGAGAGTGATGAATGGATGGATGCTGTTGGACAGAAGGACAGAGGAGGATGGGGGGATAGGTTTGCATCTAATCAATGGCACAACGGAAGGACAGGCATACATCTAATTAATTGTAGGTCAAAAGACAGACAGACAGACAGACAGACAGACAGGCAGGCAGGCAGGCAGGCAGGCAGGCAGGCAGGCAGGCAGGCAGGCAGGCAGGCAGGCAGGCAGGCAGGCAGGCAGGCAGGCAGGCAGGCAGGCAGACAGACAGACAGACAGACAGACAGACAGACAGACAGACAGACAGACAGACAGACAGACAGACAGACAGACAGACAGACAGACAGACAGACAGACAGACAGACAGACAGACAGACAGACAGACAGACAGACAGACAGACAGACAGACAGACAAGCCGAGTCATAACCAGAAGTCAGGGAGCACACCGAAAAAACGTTAATGCCATTACAAAAACGCTGACACGTATTTGTCTTGGTGTTTGTACCAGTCTTAAAAACAACGAAAACACCCACTAACTGAAGAGTGGCAATATAGTGTTGCTAATACTAACAACCTGCCGAGAGCAAGATAGACCAAAAACCAGACGGGAGGAAAGACCAGAATGAGCGTTCCACCCAATGACCCCCTATAATGGATTAAGCACCCCACTGACCTGCTCTGCTCTGTTCTGACCCATGCTGTAACTTAATAACATCATGCTATCTAGTCTCCCACACATATAGGTCACTGGCCTAGAAGAGCATGGCACTATGTTGGAGAGACACACAGAGGAAGAGACCACCTGGAGTACCTGGAGTGGGTGATCCGGTGAGGAAGCCACAGAAGCAGCGTGGGAAGTTATTCACCTCCTTCTTAATCTCCGTCCTCACTAAGGTAACCAGGAAGGAACGAGGTAACCAGGAAGATGGAGGTCAACAGCTCCAAATCAGGGTCCCCAGAAACACAGACCTCCAAGCATCTGCTTCTGAATAAACCCAACCCTGTCAAACACAGTCCAGGGGCCTCCCGGGTGGCGCAGTGGTCTGTGCCACCAGAGATTCTGGGTTCGAACCCAGGCTCTGTTGCAGCCGGCCGCGACCAGGAGGTCCATGGGGCGATGCACAATTGGCCCAGCAAAAAATAAAAAATAGCCAATCAGCATTGAGCTGAGCTCAACTGTGGGTTGTCCTGGTGCAGCAAAACGCCCCCGAAGGGAGGCCAGTTTGAATTTGGCTTCAGACCAATCAAATCACTTCTTAAGCAAAATGTCATTTTCAGAAAAACTTGTCTGTTTCTGGTCTGCTTGTGTTGATGTCCTGCAGTAGCTAGCAGCCCCGGGGATTTGGACTTGTGGTTTTGATTTAATTATCTGTACAGGCCAATGATTATGATCTAACCATAATGTAATATGTTGTGCCACTGGCCTGAAACCATTGAAGTTCAATATGTAGCCTAGATGTAGCCTAGTAAGCTCACGTTAACTAACTAGCTAACTTAGCTGGTTCTGTGGTTCATTGTTGTCCATGCGAGGAAGTTAAACAAGCAAGCATTTAGCTAGGTAGCCTATAACAACAGAAACTAAAAGTGTACTGTATGACAGCGCCATAGATCGTTTTGCCAACATGAAAGAGGAGAGTGAACAAAATAAAATGTTTTGCTTGCGAGCACACACACACACACACACACACACACACACACACACACACACACACACACACACACACACACACACACACACACACACACACACACACACACAGAGTGGTATGCTAGAATAGCGCAGGCAGTGCTCCTGTTGTCTTTGTGCTGACTTGCGGTAACTCTGTGGTTGTAAATCAGTAGTTGGTTAGTAACCTGTTGAAAACATTAACTTGCTTGACCATGCAGGTGATATAACGGTTTGTTACATGCAATAGGCTTCTGTGTATCCAGCAGATTAGAGGGACTCACAGTAGCAAACGGACCAAAGCCTACCCCCCCCATCGTTCTTTCTCTTCCCAGTCTCCCTCTCTATCTCACTCTACCTCCCCGTCGCTATTTTCTCTCCCGTCTCTCCCTCCCATTTCTCTCTTGCTCTCTCTCTCTCTGTGTCTCTCTTTCTCTCGCTTTCTTTCTTTCTCTCTCTCTCTCTCTCTCTTTCTCTCTCCCTCTATCTGATGTTCATGCTGCTGACACAGAACACTGTGACTGTGACCACAGAAACAGAATCTATAGGATATAGACCTTTCACTGACCTGCAAGAATAACATCCATGAAACATCAGCTTTTTGATACATTGTTACGTACTAGAATAACTGTATAGCTTTAGATCCATGCGGTGCTGTTACATTATTAAGAACAGAATACAGAATACACATAGAGTGAGGTCAATGTTTCTCATGCCTCACACCCCCGCAACAGTATCATGCACAAAAATAAATATTTAAATGTGTATTTCCCCTTTTAAACCACATGGTGGCACTGAAGAGCCATTACAGTAAACTTCTGAGGAGACACTCACTCAAGGAACAGCCATCTAATAGAACAGTATGATGTGAATGCTGTACATTTAGAGACATGCAGGGGGAGAGGGTGCACGTTTTGTTTTTTGCCCTAGCACTGCCCAGCTGATTCAAATAATCCAAGCTTGATGATGAGTTGGTCATTTGAATCAGCTGTATGGTGCTAAGTTAAAAACCAAAACATACACCCAGGGGGCGGGACCCAGTTTGGGAAACCCTGGTCTATACAAGCTTAGCCACTGAAGTGTAACAAAGAGCTCCAAAATAATGAGCAAAAGAAGGGCCTTTGATTAATCAAATACAGTGTGTGTGTGAACTCTGACCCCGTGGTAAATGTTCCTGGTACTGAACATGTCGGCTCAACCACAGGGACCAGGAGAGGTCAGGCTAGTCGATCCATGAATCAATTCCAATCCAGTTAATTAGAGTTTAAACATTCGACTACACAGTTCTCCCCCTTTCTCTCCACCCCCTCTCTCCCTTCTGTCTCTGTCCCTTACCCCTCTCTCCACCTTTCCCCACTCCCCCCCTCCCTCACCTTCCAGTCCGCCCCCACCCTCTCCCTCCTCACCTTTGTCTGGTGTTGTCCTGCTGGTGATGATCCATTTGATCAGACAACAGTTCATCAGGGCTTTGTGTGTGAACTGGGGCTTCTGCCATTTCCCAGACTCCTTCACTCTTCCTGGACCAGGCTCTACCCCGTTGGCATCCCCCAACAGACTGCCATCCACCACCTTACCATCCTTCTAGAGAGAGAGAGAGAGAAAGAGAGAGAGGGAAAGAAGACCACATAGGGAGACAGACAGTGAATGATTACTACTGCAGACCATTTATGATTGACATGTCCCTAGAATTTCTAAGCAAACGGCTGGAGGTAGGGCTTTCTCCTATAGAGCTCCATTTTTATGGAATGGTCTGCCTACCCATGTGAGAGACGCAGACTCAGTCTCAACCTTTAAGTCTTTACTGAAGACTTATCTCTTCAGTAGGTCCTATGATTAAGTATAGTCTGGCCCAGGAGTGTGAAGGTGAACGGAAAGGCTGGAGCAACGAACCACCCTTGCTGTCTCTGCCTTGTCGGTTCCCCTCTTCCCACTGGGATTCTCTGCCTCTAACCCTTTTACAGGGGCTGAGTCACTGACTTACTGGTGTTCTTCCATGCCGTCCATGGGAGGGGTGCGTCACTTGAGTAGGTTGAGCCACTGACGTGGTCTTCCTGTCTGGGTTGGCGCCCCCCCCTTGGGTTGTGCCGTGGCGGAGTTCTTTGTGGGCTATACTCGGCCTTGTCTTCGGACGGTAAGTTGGTGGTTGTAGATATCCCTCTAGTGGTGTGGGGGCTGTGCCTTGGCATAGTGGGTGGGGTTATATCCTGCCTGTTTGGCCCTGTCCGGGGGTATCATCGGATGGGGCCACAGTGTCTTCTGATCCCTCCTGTCTCAGCCTCCAGTATTTATGCTGCAGTAGTTTATGTGTCGGGGGGCTAGGGTCAGTCTGTTACATCTGGAGTATTCTCTTGTCTTATCCGGTGTCCTGTGTGAATGTAAATATGCTCTCTCTAATTCTCTCTTTCTCTCTTTCTTTCTTTCTCTCGGAGGACCTGAGCCCTAGGACCATGCCTCAGGACTACCTGGCATGATGACTCCTTGCTGTCCCCAGTCCACCTGGCCATGCTGCTGCTCCAGTTTCAACTGTTCTGCCTGCGGCTACGGAACCCTGACCTGTTCACCGGACGTGCTTGTTGCACCCTCGACAACTACTATGATTATTATTATTTGACCATGCTGGTCATTTACGAACATTTTAACATCTTGACCATGTTCTGTTATAATATCCACCCGGCACAGCCAGAAGAGGACTGGCCACCCCTCATAGCCTGGTTCCTCTCTAGGTTTCTTCCTAGGTTTTTGGCCTTTCTCAGGAGTTTTCCTAGGGAGTTTTTCCCAGCCACCGTGCTTCTTTCACATGCATTGCTTGCTGTTTGGGGTTTTAGGCTGGGTTTCTGTACAGCACTTTGAGATTTCAGCTGATGTACGAAGGGCTATATAAATAAATTTTATTTGATTTTGATTTGATTTGATTTGACATGTGCAATCACAGAGAGGCTCAATGGATCAATGAAGCAATGTAGGTGTGTTTCTGTTACTGACCTCTAACCTTACACTTACATCCTATTCTCTGAGGAGCTCTTATATTGTATCTCTTATGAGTGTTTAGTAAGGCCACAGTGTAGCTAACTAATTTAAAAGAAGGACTAATTAAACCAATTCTGAATGGGGCCTATAGGCTGCTGTGATCTGATCTCCTACCCCTCTCCCTGATGTGAGCATTTGCTCACTCCCGCTCTTTGATTTAAAACATTGGATTGGTGTAAACCTAGGTTAGAGGGAGTTTGCCCCAATTTTTTTGAACCAGTTCATTCCTTTTAAATTCACGAGAGGGAGGGAACAAGTGCACACTTCAGTTCACAGGCCAATAGTCTTGGAGGAGAGATACAGGGTGTGCAGGCTTTAGTTCCAGCCCAGTACTAACACACCTGATTCAGCTAATCAAGATGAGTAGTCGATTAAATGAATAAGGTGTTCTAAAGCTGAGCTGTCCACATGTGAATGATTCATCAGAGAATATTCAGTGCTACTTAAATGCCATGCTCCATCTCTGAGCTCCGTAACTGATAGACTGTTATCAATGCTACTGTATTATTCTATATTATTTGTAGCCATCTACTTAACACCACAAACCGATGCTGGCATTAAGACCGCACTCAACCAGCTGTATAAGGCCATAAGCAAACAAAGAAGAGGCGCTCCTAGTGGCCAGGGACTTTAATGCTGGCAAACTTAAATACGTTTTACCTTATTTCTACCAGCATGTCACATGTGCAACCAGAGGGAAAAAAAACTCTAGACGACCTTTACTCCGCACACAGAACGCTCTCTCTCGCCCTCCATTTGGCAAATCTGACCATAATTCTATCCTCCTGATTCCTGCTTACAAGCAAAAACTAAAGCAGGAAGTACCAGTGACTCGCTCAATACGGAAGTGGTCAGATGACGCAGATGCTACGCTACAGGACTGTTTAAATAGCACAGATTGGAATATGTTCCAGGATTCATCCAATGGCATTGAGGAGTATACCACCTCAGTCATCGGCTTCATCAATAAGTGCATCGACGATGTCGTCCCCACAGTGACAGTACGTACACATCCTAACCAGAAGCCATGGATTACAGGCAACATCCACATCAATCTAAAGGCTACAGCAACTGCTTTCAAGGAGTGGGACACTAATCCGGACGCTTATAAGAAATCCCGCTATGCCCACAGATGAACCATCAAACAGGCAAAGTGTCAATAGAGGATTAAGATTGAATCCTACTACACCGGTTCTGACACTCGTTGAATGTGGCAGGGCTTGAAAACTATTACGGACTACAAAGGGAAACCCAGCTCACGTCACTGGGCAGCTCACAGCCCAGTGACGTGAGCCTACCAGACAAGCTAAATGCCTTTTTTGCTCGCTTCGAGGCAAGCGACACTGAATCATGCATGAGAGCACCAGCTTTTAAACAGGTCAACATTCACAAAGTCACGGGGCCAGAAGGATTACCAGGACATGTACTCAAAGCATGCACAGACCAACTGGCAAGTGTCTTCATTGACATTTTCAACCTCTCCCTGACCGAGTCTGTAATACCAACATGTTTCAAGCAGACCACCATAGTCCCTGTGCCCAAGGAAGCGAAGGCAACCTGCCTAAATGATTACCGCCCGTAGCACTCACATTGGTAGCCATGAAGTGTTTTGAAAGGCTGGTCATGGCTCACATCAACACCATCATCCCAGATACCCTAGACCCACTCCAATTCACATACCGCACCAACAGATCCACAGAGGATGCAATCTCAATCCCACTCCACACTGCCCTTTCCCACCTGGACAAAAGGAACACCTATGTGAGAATGCTGTTCATTGACTACAACTTAGCGTTCAACACCATAGTGCCCACAAAGCTCATCACTAAACTAAGGACCCTGGGACTAAACACATGCAACTGGATCCTGGACTTCTTGACGGGCCGCCCCCTGTTGGTAAGGGTAGGCAACAACACATCTGCCATGCTGATTCTCAACACGTGGGCCCCTCAGGGGTGTATGCTTAGTTCCCTCCTGTACTCCCTGTTCACTCACGACTGCGTGACCAACCACAACTCCAACACCATCATTAAGTTTGCTGACGACACAACAGTGGTTGGCCTGATCCCCGACAATGATGAGACAACCTATAGGGAGGAGGTCAGAGACCTGGCAATGTGGTGCCAGGAAAACAACCTTTCCCTCAATGTGAGCAAGCGAAAGGAGCTGATCATGGACCACAGGAAAAGGCAGGCCAAATAGGCCCCCATTAACATCGACGGGGCTGCAGTGGAGTGGGTCGAGAGTTTCAAGTTCCTTGGTGTCCACATCCCCAACAAACTATCATGGTCCAAACACAACAAGACAGTCGTGAAGGGGGCTCGACAACACCTTTTCCCCCTCAAGAGACTGAAAAGATTTGGCATGGGTCCCTAGATCCTCAAAAAGTTCTACAGCTGCATCGAGAGCATGCTGACCGGTTGCATCACCGCCTGGTATGGCAACTGCTTGGCATCTGACCGTAAGGCGCTACAGAGAGTAATGCGTATGGCCCAGTACATCACTGGGGCCAAGCTTCCTGCCATCCAGGACCTATATACCAGGCGGTGTCAGAGGAAAGCCCCAAAGTGTCAAACTCCAGTCACCCAAGTCATATACTGTTCTTTCTGCTACCGCACGGCAAGCGGTACCAGAGCGCCAAGTCTAGGACCAAAAGGCTCCTTAACAGCTTCTACCCCCAAGCCATAAGACTGCTGAACAATTAATCAAATGGCAACCAGGACTATTTACATTGACCCTCACCGTTCATTATCAATGCATAGTCCCTTTACCCCTACCTACATGTATAAATTACCTCAACTAAGCTAACTAACTAACCCTGCACATTGACTCGGTACCGGTACCCCCTGTATATAGCCTCGTTATTGTTATTTTATTGTGTTACTTTTTAAATATTTTTTACTTTTGTTTATTTGGTAAATATTTTCTAAACTCTTTCTTGAACTGCACTGTTGGTTAAGGGCTTGTAAGTAAGCATTTCACGTTAAGGTCTACTACACCTGTTGTATTCGGCGCAGGTGACAAAGTTTGATTTGATTTGATTTGTATGGCTCATCATTAATCATTCATCGATGAAGTGCTTATTAATTAAGATAATCCGTCACATGCCAGCTCTAAGAACTGTGGGCTGGTTTAACATCAGAGATGAATGGACATGTAGAAATGAATAAAGTGATGAAAGCAACATGACAAATTTCTGTCTGTAAAGTCCTTACGGGACTATAAAAAGCTATGGGGCGAAGGAGAGATGGATGAAGATGAATGGAGAGTGTGTGTGTATGTGTGTGTGTGTGTGTGTGTGTGTGTGTGTGTGTGTGAGAGAGAGAGAGAGAGAGAGAGAGTGAGAGAGAGAGAGAGAGAGAGAGAGAGAGTGAGTGAGGGAGAGAGAGAAAGAGAGATGAATGGAGAGGGTCATTGGATCACACTCTAGTGACAGATTCAGCATGAGAACAGACAGATGAGGGGAGGGACAGAAGGATAGGGGGAATGAGAACAACCAAGGTGGAGAGAGTAAGAGGTCCAAGGCAATGTTTCCTCTAATCCCTTTGATCTGCTGAGCGCAAACTTGAATGTTGTGAAAATTCTGTGCAACTTCCAGCGCTTGTTTACTGTGAACACTGAGGCTGTACCCGCTGTGAGTTACAGTTTCAGACAGTGGTCAAGTAGGCTACTGTGGCTATTTGATCATAATGTAGGCCTACCAGAGTGGCCTACCATCAAATACAATTGATGAGAAAGAAACAAGAGAAAATGCATCCCATAACATTTTAACATGGAAATCAGCCTACAGTAGAAGCCAAAGGGTGGTGTTCAATGTAGGCCTGAGACTTTCATTATAATTCCCATACCATTATTACAGAGAATCAGACAAACAATGCTACCCTCTGCCTATTGGATACTTAGCTTACTCAAGACTCTCAAAACACAACAATGCCCCTTAAAGACATAAAAATGCTCTTTAGCCGACTTGCTTTTCAAAGATGTCTAGAAATGTACACGTTTTGTGCTCTTGAAGGAATTAATCACTCCCCCATTGCGGACTACAAATGATCTATAACTGGGTTAATAACTCACTAACTAGCAAAGGATATGTATACATGTGCACACGTGGCTACAAGCAGCACTCACTTTGATCTCAAAACAAGCGCGTCTACTGACGACCACTCAGGCTGTAAACACATGTCCAGTTCAAAGTGAATTGCAGATTCATACAGCGTATTCAGACCCCTTAACTTATTCCACATTTTGTTATGTTACAGCCTTATTCTAAAATGGATTCAATTGTTTTCCCCCCCTCATCAATCTACACACAAAATCCCATAAGGACAAAGCAAAATGAGGTTAAGGAATTTTATCAAATTTATAAATAAAAAAAAAAATGAAATATCACATTTACATAAGTATTCAGACCCTTTACTCAGTACTTTGTTGAAGCACCTTTGGCAGCAATTACAGCCTCGAGTCTTCTTGTGTATGACGCTACAAGCTTGGCACACCTGTATATGGGGAGTTTCTCCCATTCTTCTCTACAGATCCTCTCAAGCTCTGTCAGGTTGGATGGGGAGCGTTGCTGCAAAGCTATTTTCAGGTCTTTCCAGAGATGCTTGATGGGGTTCAAGTCCGGGCTCTGGCTGGGCCACTCAAGGACATTCAGAGATGTGTCCCGGAGCCACTCCTGCGTTGTCTTGGCTATGTGCTTAGGGTTGTTGTTTTGTTGGAAAGTGAACCTTCGCCACAGCCTGATGTCCTGAGCGCTCTGGGGCAGGTTTTGATCAAGGAACCTCTGTGTACTTTGCTCCATTAATCTTTCCCTCGATCCTGACTAGTCTCCCAGTCCCTGCCACTGAAAAACAACCCCACAGCATGCTTTACCATAGGGATGGTGCCAGGTTTCCTCCAGACATGAGGCTTGGCATTCAGACCAAAGAGTTCAATCTTGGTTTAATCAGAACAGAATCTTGTTTCTCATGGTCTGAGTCCTTTAGGTGCCTTTTGGCAAACTCCAAAAGAGGCTCTCATGTGGCTTTTACTGAGGAGTTGCTTCCATCTTGCCACTCTACCATAAAGGCCTGATTGGTGGAGTGCTGTCCTTCTGGAAGGTTCTCCCATCTTCACAGAGGAACTCTGGAGCTCTGTCAGAGTGACCATCGGGTTCTTGGTCACCTCCCTGACCAAGGCCCTTCTTCCCCGATTGCTTAGTTTGGCCGGGCGGCCAGCTCTAGGACGAGTCTTGGTGGTTCCAAACTTCTTCCATTTAAGAATGATTGAGGTCAGTTTTTTTATGTGCCTTTCCAAATCATGTCCAATCATGTCCATGTCCAAAAGTTGTAGAAACATCTCAAGGATGATCAATAGAAACAGGATGCACCTGAGCTCAAATTCGAGTCTCATAGCAAAGGGTCTGAATACTTATGTAAATAAGATATTTCGGTTTTTTAAATTAGCTAACATTTCTAAAAACCTGTTTTGGCTTTGTCATTATGGGGTATTGAGTGTAGATTCATGAGAATTTTTTTGTTGATTTAATCCATTTTAGAATAAGGCTGTAACGTAACAAAATGTGGAAGGGTCTGAATATTTTCTGAATGCACTATATATGGCAATGATCTATTTGCATATAGGCCTACTGCAGCTCTGATTGGTTATGCCGCACTGGTCTTTGTAAAGTATGGGCTGAGTCATGTGAGTCAATGCAGTAGAATCCTACTCTGATGCATTCTGCCTACAACAAAATCTCTTGCATAGTTCATTTTGTTTCAGTATGTTGCATTGAAAGTGGTTAATATTGCATTGATTCAATCACAATTCCCACAGTAGAGCGAAACCTTGATAGTGTTAACTAAAGGGGAAAACTCGAAAAAGTTGAGTGAAGTTCAATCTGCTCACCAGCGCACCCCCGCAGCTTAGAGGGAACATTGGTCCTAGGGTTTATGTGCGTTTCCACCGCTAACCGCTAATCCTATAGCATAGCAGAACGACATTGTCTCTTTACATAAGGATGTTTCAACAAAGTGATTGAGTGGTAAAAGGGCAATGTGAATGTCAGTATGGATGGATGAGGGATCTGATAAGATACAGGTCATTTCCCTAAACTCTTCTAAAATGTCTCCATTGATCAGCCGTCTGTCTCGCCCCTCGCAGACGCACACACACACACACTTGGTCCCCTTGGGAGAGAGAGGGAAGGAGATGACGAGAGAAGACACGGAAGCTCTGTTTGGTCCCTGCCGTGTGGGATGGAAGCGAGGTATGGCGGGAGAAGAAAGGAGCAACGTAAACGGCTGTGAGATCATGGGGGAGTCTGACCACACAGGCTCATCCCACTCTTTTACAGAGAGAGAGAGAAAAAAGAGAGAGAAGAGAGAGGGAGGATGTTGTGAAAACAAGGACGGGTTTGTTCTTGGTTTATCCTAATGAATACCGAGCTATCTAAGCAGGAGAGCAAAGGAAGGATAGAGGAGAGAGAGGGGAGTAGGGGGAAGAGAGGGATGAGAGAGGAGGTAGTGATGGGCTAGAGATAGAGAGAGAGGGATATGGAAGGAAGGGAGAGAGAGAATGATGGAGGGATGAGGAAGATAAAAGGGATGGAGAGAAGAGGGGTGGAGGCAAAGAGAGATGTAGTACAGTGGGGGTAAAAGGTATTTGATCCCCTGCTGATTTTGTACGTTTGCCCACTGATAAAGAAAGGATCAGTCTATCATTTTAATGGTAGGTTTATTTGAACAGTGAGAGACAGAATAACAACAGAAAAATCCAGAAAAACGCATGTCAAAAATGTTATAAAATTATTTGCATTTTAATGAGGGAAATAAGTATTTGACCCCTCTGCAAAACATGACTTAGTACTTGGTGGCAAAACCCTTGTTGGCAATCACAGAGGTCAGACGTTTCTTGTAGTTGGCCACCAGGTTTGCACACATCTCAGGAGGGATTTTGTCCCACTCCTCTTTGCAGATCTTCTCCAAGTCATTAAGGTTTCGAGGCTGACGTTTGGCAACTCGAACCTTCAGCTCCCTCCACAGATTTTCTATGGGATTAAGGTCTGGAGACTGGCTAGGCCACTCCAGCACCTTAATGTACTTCTTCTTGAGCCACTCCTTTGTAGCCTTGGCCGTGTGTTTTGGGTCATTGTCATGCTGGAATACCCATCCACGACCCATTTTCAATGCCCTGGCTGAGGGAAGGAGGTTCTCACCCAAGATTTGACGGTACATGGATATTTGTGTTGTTATTCTGTCTCTCACTGTTCAAATAAACCTACCATTAAAATTATAGACTGATCATTTCTTTGTCAGTGGGCAAACGTACAAAATCAGCAGGGGATGAAATACTTTTTCCCCCCACTGTATATATAAAAGGAATTTGCTATTTTTGTGCATTTCACAGAGAGATGGAGGTAGATAAGGTGGGAGAGAGAAGTAGGGGAGAACAGCAAAATGAGAGAGAGTGTATTTATTTATGTTTATTTATTTTCCCCTTTGTCCTTTAACTATTGCACATCGCTACAACACTGTATATAGACATAATATGATATTTGAAATGTCTCTATTATTTTGGAACTTGAGTGAGTGTAATATTTGCATATGTTTCCCATGCCAATAAAGCCCCTTGAATTGAATTGCGTGTATGTATGTGTGTGGTACCTGTGTGTGTGTGTGTGTGTGTGTGTGTGTGTGTGTGTGTGTGTGTGTGTGTGTGTGTGTGTGTGTGTGTGTGTGTGTGTGTGTGTGTGTGTGTGTGTGTGTGTGTGTGTGTGTGTTAATGTCACATAGATATCTCATTGCATAATGACCACATAAGAAGATGAAGGAGTGATAGAAATATACCCAACCTATTATCTGGAAATCTTTTTATCATTCTTCATGACAGGTTAATAACAAAAGAAACACAACTACGGGGAGAAGACAGAGAGAAGGAAGATTTTTTTATTTGTACTTTTCCTGTTGAAAAACAATATCTCACATATAAATACAGGAATGTGAGCACACTTAATAAGGGCACAAAAATCTGTTTTGAGGAAAATTGTGTTTTTTAGACAACTGCAAACTTCAAGGAGTTGGCCATTCAAGGAGTTGGCCATTCAAGGAGTTGGTCTGGTGGTGCCGTTTGATATCATCGGCCTCCCCCCTTGCTTCAGGTTAACAATAGTGGCGCAATAGAGAACAAAAGATGAAAGCCCTACCCCCCACTTGTGCCAGGACATGAGGATACCTGGACCACCTATTGAGATGTGCCTTTTGCTAGGTAAATCAGGTGTTAAAGGAGGTAAAAAGGAGACTGGAGTGAAAATGTAAAGAGTTACAGAGAGAGAGGGAAAATCAAGGAGGAGAGGGCATGCAGGAAGAAGAGAAGAAATGACGGAGAAAAGGAGGAGCGGAGAGGAGGGGGTAGAGAGGAGGAAGAGGAGGAGAGAAGTAGAATGAAGAGGAGAGGAGCAACACATCCTGAATTAGCCCTCCTCCATATCTCCATCTCCGTCTCTCTTCCTATGTCACGAGCAGCTGGATTTAAAAACCCCACATCTGGATTATTCATACAGTAAGACCAGTCTAGCATTCAAACACACACACACACACACACACACACACACACACACACACACACACACACACACACACACACACACACGTATCAGCCAGGATTTCCTTATCTTGTTTTCTCTTAACTCTCCAAATGACTTTGGCCTGGGAAAGCACTGGGGGTCAATGGGTCGCTCTGACATCACCACACACTCCTCGAATCACAGTTTCACATAATCCAGAAATAATTTTTGGGAATTGGGAAATTAAATATACAGAAGGGGCACAGACAGTGGTATCCTGCCCTTCACAACACACACAAATAAAAAAATGTAAGCTTACAGGCACACAAGAGTTGGGTCACACGTGCCTGCACACACACAGACACAGACACACACACAGACACAGACACAGACACAGACACAAATATTTTGTTCTTATATCCTCGTGGGGACCTAAAATGTATTTTAATTCAAAATATTTAACCCTAACCGTAACTCCTAACCCGAAACCTAACTTCCAACCCCTTAAAGGCTCTGCATGGTCAATCCAACATCTGCATTGGCCGTGCAGCATTTACATTTGGCAGGCGCACGGCAACGCAGTACGGAGCTCAATTTGGACCCTGCATGCCTCCGGAGGCTCCGCAATTGCGTTACACCCTCCATACGGAGCCTCCGACCACATTTTGGATCAAGCATTAATTGGCTTTTACCCTAACCCTAATTTCAATCTTAAACCTAATTGTAACCCTAACCTTAAACCTAACCCTTAAGTTTAACCTAGCCTTTTTCCTCATGTGGTGATGTACTGAATGAGAGATGCTGAGATATTATAGACCCATCACTAATGAAGGAGAGGAGAGTGAGGAGCGGAGGACAGGAGAGAAGGGGGAGTGAGGAGCAGAGGACAGAAGAGAGGGATGAGTAGGGGGAGCAGAGGGGAGAAGGGGGAGTGAGGAGAAGAGAACAGAAGAGAGAGATGAAGAGAGGGAGTAGGGGAGAGAAGCAAAGCAAGGAGAGGAGCAGAGGAGAGAAGAGGAGTCCTCGACTGTAGCGTCACAGATAGGTGATTCCATTAATAAGTCATGTTTGATTAACATCCTGCCTGGCCACCCTGGTGAGATATTCTCTCTCTCTCTCTCTCTCTCCTC